>NC_057801.1:59816118-59829241 GCF_018294505.1 Triticum aestivum | reverse complement strand
ACAGAGGAGGGAGGTGGGCTGGGCCGGCTGCTGGCTGGGCCGGCCAGCTGGCTGGGCTGCACAGGGAGGAGCCCAGGTAAGCTTCTCCCTTTTATTTTTTTTTCTGTTTTCTAATTTCTGACATTTGTTTTGATTTAAATAAAATATTAAATCATTTTATTTCCTTATGCCAATTTTTGCAGGAGCTAGATATATTATTCCAGAGCTCCTTTATAAATGGCATAATATTTGGACATATATTAATATATATAATTAATATATTTCCAATGCAAATATTTATGCATTAATTCCAAATGCCCAAAATAAATACCTATGAGCTCTTAAAAATATTGGTTTGATTTTTATCTCTGTCCAATATTTTCAGAGAGCAACATGAGCATTTTCTTGGACCTTTTTGGAGAAATTTTTATCCGGATCATTTTCAAAAAATGATTCTGAGGGTTTCACAGATCCCCATTTCAAGTTTCTGATGAAAGAGCAAACATGATGCAACACTCTAATGCATGGTTAACTAGGATGTGACAACTCACCCCCACTCAAAAGAATCTCGTCCCGAGATTTGGGTTCCTCCGGGAAGAAGGCGGGATACTCGAGTCGAAGACGATCCTCCCTTTCCCAAGTTGCTTCATCCTCAGAATGGTGCGACCATTGAACCTTGAGAAACTTGATATTATGACGTCGGGTGGTACGTTCGGCTTGATCGAGGATACGAATGGGGTACTCTTGATATGTAAGATTATCTTGAAGATCAAGCGTTTCGTGGTCCACTTCACGGATAGGATCCGAGAAGCAACGCCTGAGTTGAGAAACATGGAAGACATCGTGGACTCTGGAGAGGTGCGGAGGTAGTTCCAACTGGTAGGCAACTTCTCCTCGTTTGGCGAGAATGCGAAAAGGTCCAATGTAACGAGGAGCCAATTTGCCTTTGATACTGAAACGATGGGTTCCCTTCAGAGGGGTGACCCGAAGATAAGCCTTCTCGTCAACCTCGAAAGTCATAGCCTTATGTTTTCGGTCATATTGACTCTTTTGACGAGATTGGGCTGTTTTCAACTTTTCACGAGCGATGCGAACTTGTTCTTCTGCTTCCTGAATCATATCTGGGCCAAAGAATTGTCTTTCCCCGGTCTCTGACCAGTTAAGGGGTGTTCGACACCGTCGTCCATAGAGAACTTCAAAAGGGGCTTTACCCAAGCTAGATTGATAGCTGTTGTTGTAAGCGAATTCGGCAAATGGAAGGCACTTCTCCCAGTCCATTCCGAATGAGATAACAGAGGCTCGAAGCATGTCTTCTAGAATTTGGTTGACGCGTTCCACTTGACCACTCGACTGAGGGTGGAAGGCGGTGCTAAAGGAGAGATGAGTCCCCATAGCATTTTGGAAACTTTCCCAAAATCGAGAGGTGAAAAGACTTCCTCGATCCGAGTTAATTTCCAAAGGAACACCATGGAGAGACACTATTCGAGAGATGTACAAATCTGCCAGCTGACTAGTGGTTATACTCTCACGAACAGGTAAGAAATGGGCTACTTTGGAAAGACGATCGACCACGACGAAAATAGCATTATTCCCTCTCTTGGTCCTAGGAAAACCGGTAATGAAATCCATACCAATTTTATCCCATTTCCATTCAGGAATAGCTAAGGGTTGAAGGGTGCCAGCAGGCCGTTGGTGCTCTGCTTTTACACGACGACAGACGTCGCAATTTGCAATATACTGAGCAATTTCTATCTTCATCCTAGTCCACCAGAACCTCTGGCGTAGGTCCTGATACATCTTAGTACTACCGGGATGAATGGTGAGAGGAGATTCATGAGCTTCCTTAAGGATCAATTGCCGTAGATGCTGGTTCTTGGGAACCACTAGACGGTTCTCAAAGTACACAACACCATGATCATTTGTGGAGAAACAACTAGCACCTCCGCTAGCAATGTTCTCTTTGATTTTAGATATTCCCTTATCTCGCCTTTGGGCAGCGATGATTTGATCCGTAAGAGTAGGTTTTGCTACCAAGGTGGAAAGAAAACCTTGAGGTACAATGTGAAGGTTAAGCTTTCGAAATTCCTCATGGAGGAGCGGTTGACTTTGTTGTAACATCAGGTTGTTACAATAAGATTTACGACTTAGCGCATCAGCCATGACGTTGGCTTTCCCTGGGGTGTAAGTTATTCCTAAGTCGAAGTCTGTGATCAATTCAACCCAACGTCTCTGCCTGAGATTCAAATCCGGTTGGGTGAAAATGTACTTCAGACTTTGGTGATCAGTGAATATTTCGCAACGATTACCGAGGAGGTAATGTCGCCAGGTCTTAAGTGCATAGACTACGGCTGCAAGCTCTAGATCATGAGTAGGATAATTCTCCTCATGTGGGTGCAATTGCCGTGAAGCGTAAGCAATTACGTGTCGATCTTGCATAAGAATGCAACCTAGTCCTTGTCGCGAGGCGTCGCAGTAGATAACAAAGTCCTTGGAAAAGTCTGGCGGTACCAGTACGGGAGCAGAAGTCAGGCGTCTTTTCAGTTCCTGAAAGCTGTGCTCACATTGTGGAGTCCACTCGAACTTCTTATCTTTCTTGAGGAGTTCGGTTAGAGGTTTAGCAACTTTGGAGAAGTTCTCGACAAAGCGACGACAATAGCTCGCTAAGCCTAGAAAACTCCGAACTTGCTTGACCGATTCAGGTGGAGTCCAATTAAGGACGGCTTGAACTCGCTCAGGGTTAACAGCAATACCTTTACCAGATATTACATGACCCAGATAGGTCACTTCTGACAACCAGAATTCACATTTAGAAAATTTGGCATAAAGGCGATGCTCTCGAAGTTTCTTCAACACTAGCCTTAAATGTTCGGCATGTTCTTCCTCGTTCTTGGAGTAGATGAGTATATCATCGAGGTAAACCACGACGAATTTATCCAAATACTCCATGAAGATTGAGTTCATTAACCGAGAAAAAGTGGCTGGAGCGTTGGTTAAACCGAAGGACATGACGGTGTACTCGTATTGGCCATAACGAGTAACAAAGGCCGTCTTAGGAATGTCCCCGTTTCTGATTTTGATTTGATGGTAGCCCAACCTCAAATCCATCTTGGAGAAGACTGAGGATCCAGCGAGCTGATCATACAGGTCGTTGATCCTGATAGAGAGAATAGATCCTAATTCCTTAACCCCCGGTGGAAGAATAGACTGACTCAGATCAGAATGTCATAAGATAGA
The DNA here is from genome assembly GCF_018294505.1 of Triticum aestivum. NCBI lineage: Eukaryota > Viridiplantae > Streptophyta > Magnoliopsida > Poales > Poaceae > Triticum > Triticum aestivum. The sequence goes on along the minus strand of NC_057801.1, from coordinate 59,826,028 downwards.
GGAGTAAAAAGAGCCTTACGTTCCAACCCACAAACAATTCCCCTACATATAACTAAAGAATTTCTAGACTCAACATCGACCAGTTTGGCTTGAAGAACCTACAGGCAGTCCGGCTCTGATACCAACGCTGTCAGGACCCCGACTCGATGTCACATCGATCTAGCCGGTAACACCTCATATCACTTTGCGGCCTCACGCACGGTATCCCCACGGGTGTCGCCTTACCTTTGCCCGGGACCGTTTGCGCCTTTTGGCTCACGTATATGATAGTGTCGCTAGCATCCATATGATAAAGAGCCCGGGCTGACATGACTAGTCGTAAACCCAAAGTGGCACAGACTTACAGGGACAGGCATCCATGACCCAGCTTCGAACGTGTCGGTCATCAGCAAGTGGGTCCGGGCTGTAGCACTGGGCTAGCAGGACTCCGGTACTCAAAGCGTGACATTTCCCAGAAGGGACAGACACAGGAACGAAGAAGGACACATGCCGGCCAGCCTAAGTGTTCCAGAGCAGTAGCAAGCTACCATGGCTCAGCGGTAACACTAGGAGACATTTCCCGGTAAGAGAGGCTACTAAAGATAAACAACTAGATAGTCAGATCCCACACATACCAAGCATTTCAATCATACACACAATATGCTCGATATGTGCAAATACAACGAAGCATCACAACATGACTCTACGACACAAGTACTTTATTTAAGGCTCAGTGAGCCATACATAACATACACACAAAGGTACGGGTCTCACGACCCAACATACAAGTCATACAATCATACAAGCCAACAGCGGAAGTAACTTGTCTGAGTACAGACAACTAGTAAAATAAAAGAGGCTTGGAAAGCCTGGCTATACTATGTGGTCCTTCACAAGCTCAGGGTCACCACCTGGGTCTTTAGCCTACTCGTTGATGTCAACGTCTAGATAGAACCCATCAGAAGGGGTTGCAGCGTCTTCTGTAAACATGTAGATTATAGCAACATGAGTACAAAGGTACTCAGCAAGACTTACATCAGATTCTACATACATGCATAGTATCAAGAAGGGTTGGTGGAGTTATTGCAGCAAGCCAGCTTTGACTCTTGGCTAGACTATCCTACGATACTCCATTTGAAACAGTTTTGCGCACACGAGTCCACTACTCACCACTTCAATACACTACCGAGGATCCACCTCCGTCTTCCTACGGAAGAGCCATCCTCGGCACTCACACTTATCTTGAGGCTTTTATCAGTTTCCATTTACTTGTCTATGAACTGTATAGGCAACCAAGTAGTCCTTTATCGCGGACGCGGCTATTCGAATAGATCATGTTAACCCTGCAGGGAGTACTTCTTCATACACGCTCTCACCACTTACCGTCGTTTACACGACATGTACTCGACAACCTTCAAGCGGAAGCCCAACGTGGGTGTCGGCCACGACCTACCTAATCACCTAAGCCTCCAGTCCAGGTTTATCGCCTATTCAGGTTCCATCCGCAGGGAGTCCGGCCGAGGTTTCCCATACGGCCCCGAACGATGTGAACAGGGTTCCCGAGATACCTAACGGGTATTCGGTACACCCGGCCACGTACCTACCGCATCACAGCCCACCCCTACGGTCAGCGCTGTCCACGGCCTCCAGTAGGCTACAAACACCAGAAACTACTTGCAACTCCTGGACGGAGAACTAGGGTGAATAAGAAGTCGAGAGGGTCCATTGGTTTCGGGCCCAATGCATGGTAGTAGCTGAATCTTAAATCACACATACAGATCTCAGTGCTTAAGGTCGGCTTCAATGAAACAACCCACCATGTACTCCTACATGGCCTCTCATCGATACCTTTACCAAATCGTGTTCACCACACCACTCTCATTACCGACATAATCATTTCACTCTAGTCCATCACCCAGATGAACCAGACCTGACACGACTCTAAGCATAGCAGGCATAGCAAGGTAGGAACAACACATACATAGGGCTCAATCAACTCCTACACATGCTAGTGGGTTTCATCTAGTTACTGTGGCAATGACAGGTCATGCAGAGGAAATGGGTTCAACTACCGTAGCACACAACAGTTTGAATCGTGTTGTCTTAATGCAGTAAAAGAGAGCAGGAGCGAGAACATGGGATTGTATCGATATGATCAAATGGTTGGTTGCTTGCCTGATGGTTCGTTGCACGGATACGGTTCTTCGTTAGGGTAGTCACGATACTCCTCGGGGACAGATCCTGTCGCAAAGGATAACGATACACAGGCATCACCAAACAATGTGCAACAATATGATGCATGCATGAAACATGGCAATATGAGTGTGTTGGGCTAATGCAACTAAAACCAGAAGTGTTTGAGCAAATTTGAATCAAAGATTCAAATTCCAAATTCAAATATGGCCTTTTAAAGTGCCTTTTCTTGTTCTGTTTAAAACATCAATTTAACTTGTTTGATCATGCATGAAAATAGTACAGATGGATAGATTGGATTTTTCTGATCATTTTTCATATATAATTTGTCCAATTTGGAGTTACAGAATAAAAGTTATGAATTTCTGAAGTTTAATTAATATTCTGGAATTTCCTGATTTAATTTAAATCCAGAAATATCATTTACTGCGTCAGCCTGACGTCACAGTGACATCAGCAGGTCAACAGGGCTGGCTCGGGTCAAACCTGACGTGTGGGGTCCACACGTCAGTGACACAGGGGCTAATCCCGTGTTGACCCGGGCTGGTTAGCTTTGACTAAGCCCTGGGGCCCACTTGTCAGCGTCAGTAGGTGGTGGGTTAGTGGCTAATTAACTAGGCCACGTCAGCTCGCCGGAGTTCTGGCCGGCGGCGACCATCAGTGCGGCGGCGATAGTGGTTTTGGTCGTTTCGGCCACCAAATGAACCGCGGAGGCCACCGGAGTGAAGCTGAGGACGACCCGCGGCTCTTGGCGGAGTCCGTTGGGGTCGGGGTGGCCGGAGTCGACGGCGGCGAGCTCGGTTGCGGCTGCCGGGGTTCGGTCGTGCACGGGAACGGTGTTGCAGGGCGTTAGGGGGGGTGTTGGAGCGTGCTACGTGCTCCTAGTGAGATGTGGAGCACGATGGTGAGCTCGGTTGGGCGCTACGGCGACCGTGGCCACGACGGCGACATCGCCGGCGGCGTGAAGCTTTCGGCCGCGGTGGGGCTAGGGCCTAGGGGTCGGGAGAGAGCAGGGAAGAAGGGGGAAACGGTGGCGTAGCTCACCGCGGTTGCAGTGGGCGTCGAAACGGGCTCGGGGACGCGCTGGAGACGGCGAATTCGTCGGCGACGGTGATCGGAGCCCGAAGAGGGGAACGGCGACGTGGCGGCGATGCAGGGCTTCCGGGGACTCGTGGAGCGGTGGGGAGGAAGAGGGAGTCGAGGCGGAGCTCCTGAGCTAATCGGGGGAGCGAGGGGTGGTCGGAGGCAGTGGCTAAGGCGAACGGCGGCGACGGTCGTGTTCGGCCGAGCGAGAGAGAGGGCGAGAGAGAGGAAGGAGAGAGCCAGGGAGAGTGAGAGAGAGCAGGGGGGATCGGGACGGGCTGTGGGCGTCGTCCACGTGGCCAGGAGGGCGTCGGCAAGCAGGAGGTGGCCGCGCGGCCGCGCGCGCGCGAGCACGCAGCAGCTTCGGGGCGTGGGGAGGAAGACGACGGGGAGCTACAGTGCTGGGCTGGGTCGGTTGCTGGCTGGGCCGGCCGACTGGCTGGGCCGCACAGGTAAGTCTTCCCCTTTCTTTTCTGTTTTCTGTTTTTATTTAATATATCTGCAACTTTGTTGAATTAAATAAAATACCTAGGCAACTCCAAAAATCACCAAACTACTCCTGGCTCATAGTTGGATTATTTCCAACATGAAACATTTTAGTTTGGAGATGTTTGAGCATTTAAATATTTTATATTATTTTAAATGCCCAAATTCAAATAGTTATGATTTAATTCAAAAACCCTAGGATGGCCTAGGAAAATGTGCACCACTTTTGGCAGAGGTTCTGAACCAAGGCAAAAATGATGGGCATTTCAGAAGGGCATTTCAGGTTCATTGAAAATTATTTTAGTGAACCCTAGTTGGTTTCAGAGGGGACTGGGGGTTCTGTCATCCCCATTTCAAGTTTCTGATGAAAGAGTAAACATGATGCAACACTCTAATGCATGACTAGCTAGGGTGTGACATATATACTGCTTAAAAAGCAATGTGGATCCACTGCCAGGAAAAATCTGACAATTGCGACCCATCTAAAATTGGACCACAAAAACCCTCGAAAATAAAAATGAAATGGACGGCAAAAGGCTATGCCTAGAAAATAAAAAGGCCAAATTGTTGGTCCATGCCCATGTAGCTAGAGAAAATTAATAGAGAAAATATACAGTAAAAAGGCCGAATTAATGGGCTAGGCCCATGTAGAAAACTAAATTGGACCGGGCTGAATCTTGTGCCACATCAGCTTGCCATGCTGGATGCCTACGTGGTCTGGGGAGGTTGCTAGTGACCAAAATGCCACAGTGGACATATTTTGGTCATAAACGTCTACGACCTTCTCACAGAGAAGGTCGCTATAGTCAGTTAAGGACCGCCAGCTTTTGACCTTCTATTTTTGGTCACTAAAAGATCGCAAATGAAAAACCATGACCTTTCAGTGACCAATAGTCAAGGTCACAAGTTGACATATTTCTTGTAGTGATCTCCCGTTGATTCTATAGCTATACTTTCATCAATGCCATTTATAATGCTTCATTATCAGTTTGATTGACCTCTATTTCTCGTAAAGTGATTGTGGCAGGAACAAGGGAATAATTACTGTGGATACTACGTGTGCAAGTTCATCTACAACGCGACTTTAAAAAATAAGCAGGGCTACTCTAAAAGACAATATGAAGTGCGTAAGCAATAATATTCACAATTTCATTTTATTACACCATCATTTCTGTTGAGTTTCATTCATGTATATGTATTAACCCCCTTCTTCAAATTAGACGTGGCAGATGCGGAATGAACTCCTACCACAAGATCGCATGAAAGCAATTCAAGAGGAATTGGCGGGATTCTTTCTTGACCACGTCATCAATAAAGCCGGAGAATACCATGTGGAAGTTGATTTCAATTGCTAGGGGATTGTAAGAGATCTTAAATATTGTATATGTATGTAGCCAGTAGCGTCGGGTAGATAATACGAAAACTTGTTGTTCGATCAATCTCTCGGAGAAGGAGAGGTCGATCGATCACTTCTCTCGGTATGCATGACGAACTTCTGTACTTAATGGTTTCCTTCATTTTCTTACTAGCTAGCGTGTCGAGGGCCTCTGTATGTATAGTACGTAGCGTCGACCAAGCACGGACATAAGAGAGGACACTTCTCTCTATTAATTAGCTAGCTAACACAATATATGAAACACCTAAATTAACCCCCCAAAACCCCCAACCCCCCCCCCTTCAAAAAAAACACAGCCCCTAAAATGCTGACGCCTGGATGCCTATTGGTCCCGGTTGGTGCCACCAACCGGGACCAAAGGCCCTCCTGCGTGGGCTCGGTGCACCGGCCACGTGGAGGCCCATCTGTCCCGGTTCTGAGCTGAACCGGGACTAAAGGGCCAGGGCATTAGTAACGACCCTTTAGTCCCGGTTCAGGAACCGGGACAAAAGGCCCTTACCAACCGGGACTAATGGTGGTTTATCTACTAGTGGCACACAAATAGTACCAGCACGACAGAAAGCATGGGGTTCTGCTGAGGGCACATCTCAACAAGCCCAAAGAAAAGAAAAGAGAACAAAGAACAAAGCGGCCACGCCGCAAGTAGAAGACATCTAATCCGACTCGGGAGGTGGCGGAGGGAGCGGCGGCGCCAAGCGGAGAGCCATCACACGTAGATCTGCAATGATGGTGTTGATGGCGTCATGATCCCGGGGGCGGCTAAGCGCCCGCCAAAGCTGCAAGTAACCACACATTTTAAAAATGGCGTCAGTCGCACGTCGTAGAGGAACAGTTGAATCACAAGCTTGTTGCGGACCATCCATAACGTCCAGGCAAGGACCCCCAATCGCCAGCCACCTAATGTGACGGCTAGACGGGGGCGATGCCTGAATCTCCGCGAAGAGGTCCAGGAAGTTGGTGTTGCATAGAAACTAGGCTGAGACGTAGGAAAAGAAGATGTTATTGGAGTCCTCAACCGTCCCATAGAGCGGGCACATCCCGTCCCCGGGGTTATTCCATTTTAATACTTCCACTTTGGATGGCATTCTTCCACGGATCCATTGCCACAAGAAGATCCGTATTTTCAGAGGGAGCTTCATCGCCCACACCGCCTCTAGAGGCTCGGGTGCCGGTGTGGGAGCAATTGCGCGGTAGAGGGATTTGGTGGAGAAGGTGCTCAAAGGCTCAAGGTGCGAGGAAACTATATCGTGGGACCGCGCAAGGTCCGGCTCATGAAGAGCAATGACATCCAGGATTTCATGCCATGTAATCGATTCCAGAGGACCGAATGGTCGCCGGAACGTGAGGCACCCTAAGTTAATAAGGGCCAACTCGATGGATACCCGAGGATCTACCACGATGGCGAACAAATCCGGTAACCGAGCCGCAAAGGGCGACTCGCCCGCCCAACAATCAAACGAGAATAGTGTTGGGGAACGTAGCAGAAATTCAAAATTTTCCTACGTGTCACCAAGATCTATCTATGGAGAAACCAGCAACGAGGGGAAGGAGAGTGCATCTACATACCCTTGTAGATCGCTAAGCGGAAGCGTTCAAGAGAACGGGGTTGAAGGAGTCGTACTCGTCGTGATCCAAATCACCGGAGATCCTAGTGCCGAACGGACGGCACCTCCGCGTTCAACACACGTACAACCCGGTGACGTCTCCCATGCCTTGATCCAGCAAGGAGAGAGGGAGAGGTTGAGGAAGACTCCATCCAGCAGTAGCACAACGGCATGGTGGTGATGGAGGAGCGTGGCAATCCTGCAGGGCTTCACCAAGCACCGCGGGAGAGGAGGAGTACTTGGGAGAGGGGGAGGGCTGCGCCAGAACTTTTTTTGGGTGCGGCTGCCCTCCCACCCCCCACATATATATAGGGGAAAGGGAGAGGGGGGCCGGCCCCCTCAGATCCAATCTGAGGAGGGGGCGGCGGCCAAGGGGGGAGGAGTGCCTCCCAAGTCAAGTGGAGGCCCTCCCCCTTAGGGTTTCCCCTCTCCCATGCGCATGGGCCTTGGGGGGGCTGGTGCCCCTGGCCCATTAAGGCTAGGGCGCCCCCCTACAGCCCATGCTGCTGTATTGGACGTGGTGAAACAATTTCCGGACCTCCGGACCCCTCCGGAATCCTCCGGAACCTTCTGGAAGCTTCCCGGTACACTACCGAAAAAACCCGAACTTTTTCCGAAACCCGAACAATAACTTTCCATATATAAATCTTTACCTCCGGACCATTCTGGAACTCCACGTGACGTCCGAGATCTCATCTGGGACTCCGAACAACATTCGGTAACCACATACAAACTTCCTTTATAACCCTAGCATCATCGAACCTTAAGTGTGTAGACCCTACGGGGTTCGGGAACCATGCAGACATGACCAAGACGTTCTCCGGTGAATAACCAACAGCGGGATCTGGATACCCATGTTGGCTCCCACATGTTCCACGATGATCTCATCGGATGAACCATGATGTCAAGGACTCAATCAATCCCGTATACAATTCCCTTTGTCTAGCGGTATTGTACTTGCCCGAGGTTCGATTGTCGGTATCCCGATACCTTGTTCAATCTCGTTACCGACAAGTCTCTTTACTCGTTCCGTAACACATCATCCCGTGATCAACCCCTTGGTCACATTGTGCACATTATGATGATGTCCTACCGAGTGGGCCCAGAGATACCTCTCCGTTTACACGGAGTGACAAATCCCAGTCTCGATTCATGCCAACCCAACAGACACTTTCGGAGATACCTGTAGTGCACCTTTATAGCCACCCAGTTACGTTGTGACGTTTGGTACACCCAAAGCATTCCTACGGTATCCGGGAGTTGCACAATCTCATGGTCTAAGGAAATGATACTTGACATTATAAAAGCTTTAGCATACGAACTACGATCTTTGTGCTAGGCTTAGGATTGGGTCTTGTCCATCACATCATTCTCCTAATGATGTGATCCCGTTATCAATGACATCCAATGTCCATGGTCAAGACCGTAACCATCTATTGATCAACGAGCTAGTCAACTAGAGGCTTACTAGGGACATGGTGTTGTCTATGTATCCACACATGTATCTGAGTTTCCTATCAATACAATTATAGCATGGATAATAAACGATTATCATGAACAAGGAAATATAATAATAACTTATTTATTATTGCCTCTAGGGCATATTTCCAACAAATAGAGTGGACGAGCCTGTTCCCACCGCGATGGAAGTCCCAATCCGGAGGACAGGAAGCAGCTGGATGATGGACTGCCAGAACTGAGAGCCGCCCGTTCGCTGGCAAAAGGCGAGGGGTTGTCCGCGCGAGTATTTTTTCGGATGATCTGGAGCCAAATACCGCCCTCGCCATTAGCGATCCGCCATAGTCAGCGCATAAGGAGGGCGTTATTCATGTGTTAGGAGGACATGATACCGAGACCGCCTTGATCGCGGGGTTTGTAGATCTCGGTCCATCATACCATGTGGTATTTCTGCTTGTACCCCTCGCCTTCCCAAAAGTAGCGCGCCTGGATCGTCCCAATCTCGTGGTGAAGAGTCTCAGGCAGGCTGTAGAAGCTCATGATAAACAGAAGGAGGCTGGATAGGGAGGAGTTGATAAGAATCGTCTGAGCCGCCTTAGAGAGCCATCTACCCTGCCATGGTTCAATGCGATGTTGGAGCTTAAGCACCGAGGGTCGCAAATCCGCAACGGACAACCGAGAGTCACTGATGGGAATCCCTAAGTAGGTGGTGGGGAATGACCCTAATGGACAATTAAGTCAATCGGCAATGCTCTGGCTATCCTCATATGAGTACCCCAGCACCGTGACTTGACTTTTGTCAAAGTTGATCTTGAGGCCCGACAGCTGCTGGAAGCACAATAGGAGGAACTTGAGGTTCATGATGTCATTCGACGACCCTTCCACCATAATGATGGTGCCGTCCGCATACTGCAGCATCGAGACGCCATTGCCTCCGACAAGGTGAGGAATAATTCCGCGGATATGGCACGTGGCCTTTGCCTTGTCGAGGATAGCAGCTAGGGCATCGACGACCATGTTGAAGATGAATGAGCTATGTCACATCAGCACCTATTCATATCAAGTAGATGTCACTTTTGCATTATTTTAGCGATGCAATTGTGCCACATTAGCAAGCCATACATGTCGTCCATAAGTTATATTTTTGAATCAATTTCTATATTGTCATATGTGGTATATGTGTTGGATAATTGAAGCATACCTACATAGCTCATGATTTGCATTTCTTACAAAAATAAAATGTCATTTTATTAAGTGCAATGTAAATTCAGACTATCTTTTTTTGCATTAGTTTAGTTGTTTTTCTATCTTTTTTGCATTTCTTACATAAATTAAAAGTATTCACAAATTTAAAAGAAATATCATGAATTTGAAAAATTATATGTGGGTTCTAAGAATACGAATAAAATCATGAATTAAAATGTGAAAAATAAAATAGAAACTGAAATATATAATTAAGAGAAAAACAAATAGGAAAAATATAAAAGTAAAAAAAATAAGAACTCTTAAGAACGGTAAAAAAAGCAGAGGTATTTTTTTATTTTAAAAAAAGCAATGACTTTTCGAAGCCGTTTCCTAGAGACGAACACTCCTCAAGCGAGGTTTGTCAGGCTCCTCGTCACAATGAAAGGCTAACCAAACCGAATCCCGATAATACGTTTTCGCTGATCTGAAACGTAGGCATGTATGTTTAGTCGTGTCCGTGAAGCAC
>NC_057801.1:59808979-59815847 GCF_018294505.1 Triticum aestivum | reverse complement strand
CGCCCAACTCTTTTTCTAGTTTTGCCCCGGCATTCTCACATCTATGCTATGCTGAGACACCGGGTTTCTCTGGCATCGTGGGTCATCGTTAGTGTATATGGGCCGGCTAATCATGTGCGTTCTGCTGAGTTCTTGGGAGAACTCACAGCGCTGGTGGGGGCCAAACAAGCGTCTAACTTACCAGTTTTGGTGGGTGGTGATTTTAACTTGATCCGCTCGGGGGCGGACAAGAACAATGACAGCATTGATTGGGCTAGGGTGTCCCTGTTCAATAATGCCATTGCGGCAGCGGCCCTTAGAGAAATTGCGCGTATTGGGGCTAGATACACGTGGACGAACAAGCAGCGGGATCCAGTGCGCTGTGTCCTTGATCGTGTCTTCTGTTCTTGCGACTGGGAGGCTCTTTTCCCCCTGTGTACCCTCGTGGCTGAGACACGCATTGGATCAGACCACGTCCCGCTGGTTCTCTCCTCAGGGGAGGAGAGTAAACGCCGAAGCCGTAGGTTCTTTTTCGAGACAGCGTGGTTCGAACACGAAGGTTTCGGCCAACTTGTCTTGAACCGTTGGTCCCTGATAGGTAATCAGGTCGGTCGTCAGCGAGGACCAGTCGAGTTTTGGTCCTCGGCGGCCGCTGCCTTGCGGGCTTTCCTCAGGGGATGGGGAGCCAATCATGGCAGTGAGTCTAAACGGGCCAGGGAGCGCATAGTTGGCGAAATTGCCCTCCTTGACGCCCAGGCGGACGTTAGACCCTTCTCAGGGGACGAGTGGGAGCTTAGATACCACTTGGAGAATCAAGTCTTGGCTATTCTCAGAGAGAAGGAGGAATATTGGCGCCGTAGGGGCGACGTCAAGTGGGTCGTCAAAGGCGACGCCAACACGGGATACTTCCACGCGTACGCTAACGGGCGGAAACGCAAAAGCACGATTCTTAGGCTGCAGTCCGAGGGTGGTACTCTGGTCACCCAAAACGAGATAGTTGCACACATTTTCGCCTTCTTTGTGGAGCTGCTGGGTACGGCTGAAACAAAGAATTTAAGCCTCAGGGAGGACTTGTGGGGTTGGCACGAGCGGGTCTCGCAATAGGAAAACGACGCCTTGATGGTGTCCTTTTCACCCCAAGAACTCGACCGCGCGTTAGCAGGGATAAAGAACGACACGGCCCCTAGGCCGGATGGTTGGCCGGTGGAGTTCTTCAAACGGTTTTGGCCGTCGCTCAAGGACTTGTTCCTTGCGATCCTCAATGGGTTTGCCCTAGGTACGGTGGACCTGGCAAGGCTCAACTACGGTGCTATCTGTCTGATCCCCAAGGTTAAAGGGGCTGATACTATTAAGCAGTTCCGGCCGATCACGCTCATTAACGTCCCTTTCAAGATATGCGCGAAAGCCTACGCATCCAGGTTAGCACCGGTCGCTCAACGTGTTATTAGCAAAATCCAGACCGCTTTCCTGAAAAACAGGAACATTCTGGAGGGGCCAATAGCACTCACAGAGGTAATTCATGAGGTGAAGCGTACGCATGGACAGGGTGTCATTCTCAAACTCGATTTTGAGAAAGCGTATGACCGAGTAAACTGGGAGTTTACTCGGGAGGTCCTCCTCAAGAAGGGTTTTGAGGCAGGGTTTGTTCACCGGATCATGCACCTGATCTCGAGTGGCAACACTTCGGTCATAGTCAATGGTGACATGGGCAAATTCTTCCGCAACCGGAAAGGACTGCGACAAGGCGACCCCATTTCCCCCTAGTTTTTAATTTTGTGGCGGACGCCTTGGCAGCTATGTTGTCCAAAGCCAGGGAGGCTGGACACATTACAGGGCTGGTGCCACACCTCATCCCAGGTGGGGTGACGCACCTCCAATACGCTGACGACACTCTGTTGCTCTTCAATCCGGACGACCATAGCATTGCCTCGATTAAGTTACTGCTACTAGCTTTTGAGCTCCTCTCCGGACTCAAGATCAACTTTCATAAAAGCGAGGTCTTCACCATGGGGCTTGACGGCCTGCAAAGCACTCGTGTCGCCAACGTGCTTAATTGTAAGCTGGGGAGCTTTCCAATTAAGTACCTTGGGCTCCCTATATCGCACCGCAAACTCTCTATCATAGAGTGGGAGCCTCTTTACGGGAAAGTGGCCAACAGAGTAAGTCCGTGGCGTGGGAGATTCCTGTCGTCTGCCGCTAGGCTCATCCTGACGAACTCGAGTCTCTCCTCCCTCCCTCTCTTCACGATGGGGATGTTCTTACTAGCTAACGGTGTGCACGCCAAACTAGACACACCTAGAGCTCGGTTCTTTTGGGAAGGAGCCGGAGTTAAGAAGAAGTATCACCTAGTTAAGTGGGCAGCAGTCTGCAGGCCTAAAAAATTGGGCGGATTGGGAATTCTCAACTCCAAACTGATGAATGTGGCCCTCCTTGGCAAATGGTGGTGGAGGCTGGCCCAAGATGAGTCGGGGCTTTGGGCAAGCCTGTTAAAAGCTAAGTACTTCCCAAACGGGAACCCTTTTTCTGCCTCGGCTAACGGTTCCTCGTTCTGGAGAGGGCTCCAAGCGGTGCGCCCGGCCTTTGACTTAGGGGCCAAATTTTTGGTTAGCAATGGTCAATCTACCAGGTTCTGGCTAGACCACTGGCTCGGTGATTCTCCTTTGTGGCAAAGTCATCCCACCTTGTATAGGTTAGCCACAGACACTAACATCCTAGTAGGGGAGGCTCTCCGGACCGTCCCTCCGGCGATTCACTTCATGCGGCCCCTTTTGATCGCGGAGCGCGTGTCCTGGAACGAGCTAAACCAGTTGATTGGGGTCAACCGACTAGGCACAACGAGAGACACGGTAGAATGGAGCCTGGCAGCTTCGAAGAAATTTTTGTGCAAGTCCTTGTACTACAAGCTCACTGAAGGGCCTGTTCTGGATATAGCTAAGGAGCTTTGGAAGGCAAGCCTACCTCTGAAGATCAAAATCTTCATGTGGCAAATGCTCCGGAACCGGCTGCCTACGTCGGACAACGTGGCCAAGCGCAATGGCCCGGCAGATGGTACATGCGCGCTGTGTGGTCTGGATGAGGATGCCAACCACGTGCTCTTTAGGTGTCACCTGGCCAGGTTTGCCTGGAGTGCGGTGCGGGAGGCCTTCCACGTGGACTGGAACCCAGCATCGGGACATCAACTTGCCTCCCTTCTTAAGACCACTCATGGGACCTCACGTAGGATAGCTTGGCGTTGCGTAGGGGCGCTGCTCTGGTCTATCTGGACGACATGTAACAAGTTTACGATTGAGAAAAAATTCCCTCACCACCCCGCGGAAGTCATCTTCAAATGTCACTTGTTTTTGCAGACGTGGACACCCCTGGGGAAGGAGCGAGATGCTGAGCGCATGTCAGCAGCTATGGCGAGCATCAAGGAGATCCAGGCGAAGGCAAGACAGGAGCCAGCAAGCTGACGAGGATTTCCGAGGGTCTTTTGGGTGCATGATAGCTTGGTTGAAGCGTTCTGATCCTCATGGTATTTTGTAATTCGTGATGAGTCGAACCTTATGTTGCGCATTGAGCCATGCGGGGCTCGTCAGAACTTGATCTTTGTTTCCCGCTTTTCGTTTAGTTGGTGCTCTATGTACTTCTGGCCTTTGGGCTTTATTAATTTAAAGCCGGACGCCCCCAGCGTCTATGTTCCAAAAAAAAAAAACCCATCTCAAAGAAAGTAATTCAGAGACGAGACAGGACAAACTCTCTGGGCTATCAGAAATTTATATAGGGTTTTCTACTCGATGCGTGGTCTCAGCTATGGTTGGAGCTTCAGTTTGATCCGACTTGAATTTCTACTCTTAAAATGAGCCACGATATGCTGAGACATCTCTGATTTTCTTATGTGCGCAAATGAGATTGTGAGAACGAGATGGATCAAATGCGCCGATCCAAGAAGAACAAAAGTATTTCCCAACACCCTCCCTGAGCTCTGCCAAAGAATTAACCACATGATGTCGTTCTTGCTTTCAGAGACTGTTAAAAATTCCTCTACTAAGTCTAACCTACTAGTAGAGCACAACAGCAAGGCCGACCTTTTTTTGCTTATTTTTATTCCTCTACTAACACGGTGTGAGAAGCCTGCTCTGCTTGCTAATTCGGGTGATTTTTATTTTCGAGCATGGTATTATCTGCAGCTTGCTTATAAGAACAAAACAAAAGTAGATTGCCGAAAGACAAGTATTTAACTGCTGCTCAACGCCTAGACCAATCAAGATTATCATAGTATATATTGTTAAAAATGAACCAAAACGTTTCAGTTAGTTCAGAAAGTTCAGAGTTAGGTGTGGTTTTCTCTTCAGCTAGTATCATGCCTAAGGAGTAGAATGTATCACGATTCACGAATGAATAGGCACAGATGCCCAAAAAAGTACATAAATAGGCAACACGTATAGCTATACCAGAATTATAGTGGGCAACATCCATTTTATTGTGAAGTTAAAACTTTAACATGATTATATATCATAGTACCATATCTACCCACAAAATAATAATAATAATCATAGTATCTTATCTAAAGGTTAGAATGTAACTCGAATGAAGAAACAAGCAGACTTGAACACTCTAGTGGAACTGATTGTCAAATAGGAAACTGTTAATCTACTTTAATGTTTTTTTCAATTGAAAATTCACTTCTTCTTCGGTACAACCCCCTGGAAACATCAACGGTCCAGATCGTCCTATACCCCTTCACCTAAAATTTTTAAAAAGGTAGGATGGTCATTCCCACTTCCCCTCCCCCAGCCCCGCCCCCGCGACGTACCCGTGCAGCCCGGCGACGTACGTACGTGTACGCGCGTCCGCCGGCGTTTTTTTACTGTGGCGACGTACGTACGTCTACCGGCGACGGTGGTCAAAGAGCGTCGGTTGGTCAATCCGCGCGTCGCCCGGTGAAAACGCGCCGTGGCGCGTGAACTGCGGCCTCGCCGCCCTGTCCCGTTCGTCCCCTCGTCTGCCACCCCGCCGCCCCATCCCGTCCGTCCCCTCATCTGCCGCCCCGCCACCTCGTCCCGTCCGTCCCCTCGTCTGTCGCGCCGCCGCCCTCGACTGCCAGCCCGTCCGCCCGTCGCATTAGCTACCCACCCACCCGCCCGTCGCATTTGCTCCCCGTCCGCCCGCTGCCCCGCCGTCTTCCGTATAAAACGCACCCCGTCCGCCTGTCGCCGCTAACACCACTTCTTCCCCGACTCCACCTCCCAAAAGCCAGCCGGCGACATGTCGTTCCACGGTGGCAGCAGCTCCGGCACCGGAGGTGACGACGGCCCGAGCGTGTGGCCGTCGAGCCTGAGCACGCCGGAGACAGAGGAGCTGTACGGTTTGGGCTCCTCGTGCCGCCGGGTTGCCGTCTTCCTCATGACTGGAAGCTCGACAAGGATGGCTACTCGAGGCACGGGCCCGGCGCCACCGCGGAGGAGAAGCGGACCGGCGGCCGCAACAACGATACGCCGGGCTACCTCGTCGCACTGCGGGCGTCGGTGGCTGCAGCGGCGGCTGCAGAGGCGGCGGCAGCTGCGAGGGAGGCCGCCGAGCAAGCGGCAGCGATCCAGGCGGCGGCGGCTGCAGAGGCGGCGGCAGCTGCGAGGGAGGCCGCCGAGCAAGCGGCAGCGATCCAGGCGGCGGCGGCGATTCCGTCGGTGGTCCCGCAGGCGGAGGCGGAGGCGGCGGAGTCGTCGGAGGAAGGCGTCATCGACTGGGAGCGGTTAGCCCAGATCAGCGACGACGACGACGATGACGACGGTGGTGACGGCGCGGCGTAGGTCATCGATCTCGCGGCTAGCGACGAGGTGGAGTAGTAGTTGTTTTCAAAAAAAAAATTTGTTCTAAGTATGAACTATGTATCAAATTGTTTAGGTTCGGATGAACTCGTTTCGGTAGTGTTGAATGGACTATGTAAAATATCTCTATGTTCAATCTAGTTTGTTCAAATGTTGTGTTAATTTGTCTTCAAAGTTTGTTGAAAAAATTAGCAAAATATTGGACGTTTATTTAGAAAAAATTTAAAAAATTTCTGACCCATGCATAAAAATGTTCACAATATATTTCAAAATTTTCCATCGAATATGCATAGCACAGAAAAAGGTATGCAAGTATCGAAAAATTGTAGCATAAAAAAATCATGAAAACACATTAAATATAAAATAAAACTGAAATAAAGAGTCAAATGTGTATGTAAATTTTTATAAAGTGTTTTAGAAATGTTCAGATTTGTTAAAATATGTGCATATAGTAAAACCCGGTGGATGAAAAAATTAAAATTTTGAAATAAAAATATAACAAATAAAAAACAAAATTACAATTAAAAACGTGAGATATTTTAATTCATTAACATTTTCAAATTTTTTAAATTCATTAACCTTTATGTATCAGAGAATATTTTTAAATTCGTTAACATATATGAATCCAAGAATTTTTTAATTCATTAACATTTTCTGAAATATTTTAAAATTCATTAACATTTATGAACTAGAGAATATTTATAATTCATTAATATTTATGAATCCGAGAATTTTCAAATTCATTAACATCTTCCGAATATTTTTAAATTCATTAACATTTATGAATTTTCTGAAATATTTTTAAATATTTATAAACCCAACTTTTGCCAGCGCGTGTGGGGCCCCACCCGGGCATCCCACGGCAAAAATGAACGAAATCCGACAACGAATGCACGTTGCGTTATGTCCGGGCAGTAATTTAGGGGTTTTCGGTCCAGAAAATCGTAGAAAATCCATACAGACTCGAAACGCGACAAAGTTTTGCGTGCGTGTCCTGCATGGGAATTGTAGCACGTGGAAAAAAATTTGGCACGTTTGGCAGATGCGAAGCAGAGACGTGCGACCGAGGGTCCCCTCCGCCC
>NC_057801.1:59805424-59807712 GCF_018294505.1 Triticum aestivum | reverse complement strand
CATACAGACTCGAAACGCGACAAATTTTTACGCGCGTGCCCTGCATGGGCACTGTAGCATGTGAAAAAATGGGCATGTTTGGTGGATGCGAAGCAGAGACCTGCGACCGAGGGTCCCCTCCACCCATACCGAAACCACCCCCTTCCACAGCAAGTACCTGAGCGGTTTCACGGAATGCACCCAACTTTTGCCAGCGCATGTGGGGCCCCACCCGGCACCCCATGGCAAAAATGAACGAAATCCGACAACGAACGCACGTTGCATCACGTCCGGGCAGTATTTTAGGGGTTTTCGCCCCGAAAAATCGTAGAAAATCCATACAAACTCGAAATGCGACAAATTTTTGCGTGCGTGCTCTGCATGGGCACTCTGCCACGTTAAAAAAATGGGCACGTTTGGCTAAGTTAAAAAAAGTTGGTTAAGTTAACAAAATTTGGTTCAGTTAAAAAAATGAGCCTATTTGATTAAATTAAAAAAATGAGGCCGTCTATGAAAAAAAACGCCGTCCGTCTTGCTAACCGACGCGCATGCGTGCATGGGGCTGTCCCACTAACAACGCCGCCGCAATCAGCGCTCGACCGACGTCGTTAGACGATGTGCATGCAAATATTCCTTGTACGTCGAGCCCGTCTGGCCGCCGCCGCGATCTACACGTACTGCCGACGTACGCCGCCCGTCGCCCCACCGTCCAAACGGCGTCGGTGCGCCCGCGCCGGCCTGCCTTAACCTGACATGTCGCCCTCTATCCGCTTCCGGCGCCTCTCCCACCGTCGTCCCACCATGCAAACGCCGTCGGTGCACCCGCGCCGGCCTGCCTGCCCTGACCGGTCGCCCTCTATATGCCGCCGGTGCCTCTCCCATCGTCGCCGCCGTGTAAGTTTTTTTGTGTCTGTATTTTTTATACGACGAAGTTCATAGTAATACCATGGTATGTGACAGAAAACTATTTCATGCAGTATGAATATCAACGGTGTGATTTCATGTTGTGTTCAAAAGTGGGTTACCCTAGTTGACAAACTGTCACCAAGTCAGAAATTCCGGTTTGATGAAATGGGTATGCAGGGCATGTTCAGAATACCATCGATAAATATGCGTGATTTTTTGCTTCACTTTTTACTCCAAGGTTACAATCCAAGTAGCAAAAAATTCATGGTCCAAGAGAGTTCTGGAAGTACTGCTGGAAGTAAAGGCCTTATTTCACTAAGGCCTAATGATGTGTACTCCATATTTGGTTGGAAAAACAATGGAGTGCTCGCGACTAGACGGGCACGTCGGGGTCGACATCGTGACGGCGGTGGACCACGGCGGTGTTGATGCCGCTAGGGTGGGGATGGGGTGTCGGTTTCATGCGACACCGATGACACGGCGCATGGGTGACTACGGACGCCGCCCGACATCGTGACGGCGGTGGACCACGGCGGCGTTGATGCCGCTAGGTTTTCGTAGGCGGGGATGGGGTGTCGGGGTGGGGCGTCGTTTTTCTTCCTTTCCCGATTGCACTACAGAATGGCACGGTATGCGTACGATGCGGGCGTACGGGGCGGGACGCACACGGGCGGCCGGCCCTACGACGGACGGCGGGTACACAAATACATAATTTAGTATGGACAATACTACCCCTTCTACGTTTATTGGGGGGGGGGGGGTTGTACCGAAGTACTTCTCTTGAAAAATTGCTAGTTCTGTTTACCATTGTACCAAAATGAGTGAGGTGAATGCTCTTTTCTGTTTTGTCTTGTGGATGACTCAACCTGATGATCATCACATGGAGATGGAGGAAGTGGGCACTCATAGGGCCACCCGCGGCACAATTGAATCAGATGAATTTTTTGGTTCACAACCTTCTTCAAAGGAGGAAGCTTTTGGTTCACAACCATCTTCACGGAAACAATGTTTCTGGTGAACAACAAGCTGCTGCTCTTAGAGGTTTGATCCAGATGCGCTTAGGGAAGCTTTTTTGCATAGATGATCATAGAAAATGAGTCGCCCTTTGCTTTTGATGAGAAGATGGGCTTTAGGGAATTTATATCCAAATCCCGCCCACGTCTCAAACCGCCATCTAGAAGAATTTGTACCACAGACATTTTGGGACTGTTCTTCCAAGCGCAAGCTATGCTCAAGAAATTCTTCAAGGATTCTTGTCAGTGAGGTTGCTAACAACAGATTGCTGGACTTCTCAGCAGCAAGATGGATATATCACCGCGGCAAAATGTTTTACTGATGAATCTTAGAGTCTACATAAGAAATCATTGGGTTTTCCTGGTGAGGGGAACAAGAGCTTTGCTTGG